>NC_051161.1:169491724-169524994 GCF_013339745.2 Dermacentor silvarum | reverse complement strand
ATGTGGTGTCGGATAATCTTGCGACGAAATAAAGTGTGCAATTTAAATCTCACATCAAACTAAGTATATTATAAGAATTTCAACATTGCCGGCGGCACATTATCTCGAGACAAAAAGAATCCAAAGCAACGCTCCTGGACGAATTTTTTTTTCAAGCAGCACCGGACATACTCCAGACATGTTTAACTGCCACTTTGGTGCTCGTCTATTACAAGTGCAAAACATACGGCGCTTTCCACTTCGGTCTTCAAATGCGCAGTCAGGATACTGCACTTCAGATCTGCAAATAGAAAGTTACTCGCATGCACCAATAGCCTCCTGAGACCCGGACACAACAACGGGACATAATCGCTCTTCACGGTAGTTTTTGTTGCCTACTGTTATGTCATGAACTTGAAAAACAATTTTTAAAATTTCAATAGTGTAGCACCACTGTAGGATGACGTGACAGCGGCCGTACTAGCCGTGCCGTCATCCCTACTCAAAATGGCGAAGGTGGTGAGCCGAGCGGCGGCTGCGACGACCAGCCTGGCTAGCTTCTAGAACGACACTGGGCGTGCCGAGCTTGCGCCTCGAGCACGCGCTGTGCTTCTTAATTTTTTCACTTCTTTGACAGCTGGCGCTAAGGCACCGGCTGAGAGCGCCGACCAAAGAGCCCCGCGTTGCGGCGTCGGTGGGCGCTATAATACCACGGAAAGATGTCAAAAGCTCCGCCTCCATGTACGTGGAAAAAATGACTACATCCATCATCTCCTCATGTAAGCTGTGGTAAGAACTGCATTTCATTGTTTGAACGCTGAGATGAAGATGGAACTACGTGTAGTACACTGCCATATTGCTGCCGCGTCCGGTATTTTCACGAAATCTCGGTGACTTCGAAATACGCCTCGAAGTGTTTCGGCCGTGTGGGACGACACAGAGGTCTAGACCAATTTATTGTCAAATTTCTCGAAAGCGGATGACAAGAATATGAGTAAACCACTTCTTTACAGTAGTTACAGATGCACCGTTCTTCACACCCAGAGTGAATATTTTGCGTAATCACTTCCGAGTGAATTTCGAAAAAAAAAGTGGAAGGCAATGTGTAATGTATTGTACAAGGGGTCTCAGGAAGATATAATTGAATGTCTGCACAAGAAACTGCATCGAAAGGAAGAATACTTAGGCGTTTAATGAATGCTGATCCAATATTGCAGCATGAGCGGAAAAAGAAATGTCCAGAATAGAGGTTCTTAATTTAGTAAAGACCCTTGTTTGAACTCGGCAAGAGTTACATCTCGATGTTAGTGTCCGACAGGCCGCCATGGCGGAAAGAAACTACAGAAGGGAGCGTCACGTGGCAATCTTGAAGCCTAGTCATTAAAAAAATATAATGCAGAACTCGCGAAAAAAAATGCACCTTAGTCACGTGACAGACAAGCGGTAGTTCTTTGCGCCTTGCATGATGTGCTGCATACGTGCGTGTGTCGGTGCGCCTGTTTATTGCCGTGGAACGTTTACAGAAGGAACGCCGTTCCCTCTGCCATTCCTTCGTAAAAATAACGAGTTACCGTTACAGTTCCACCGAGCCTTAAAGGAATGGTGGCATTCCTCCGTTCCTCCCAAAAGTAACTAGTTCCTGGAACGCCGTTCCGTACAAAACTGCACCAAAGGGAATATATCGCTTTCGCATAGCCACACGTAAGCAGTTTGAAATGCCTCTGCCGAATTTCTTTTTTTTTAACAGCGAAGCTCTTCAAGCCAGCCGTAATTTGTGGTGCGTATCAAGAAACTACCAAAAAAAGAAATTAATAAACTTTCTTGCAGAGGTGGGTTTCGAGGCCGCGTACCTCCGGTCCCAAAGCGAGCGTCGGAACCACTAGGCTATACAGCCATTTTTTTTCTCTTTATTGCCTGGCTTTGACACACAACATTTCACAAAAGGAACAGTACAATATACAATTACAATATACAGTAGGGGAAGGCGTATTCAACCACCATCGTGCTGGCTGCGTCTATTTAGAATTCGCGCAGATCCACCAGCGGCTCTACTCTTGAGAGCCACTCGGGGGGTTCCGCTAATGCCTTATTGATTTCAACAAACCAGTGCATGCTCTCACGAAAATAAATTCGTGCAGGCCGTGCATCCTTATCCACGTAGTATCCTGCCATTCTGGACCGCCAAATACAGTGGAGGCCCATAAGCATAATTAAATCAAAAGGCGCCCATCCTCGTTATCTACGCTTAAGTACCGAATGCCATACGGGTCAAGCGGAAATTCTTTCCGTACTGTTCTCTGTAAGACATCCCAAAAATAAACGCCTTCCCAACAGTGTAAAAAAACATGATCGATTGTCTCTGGCTGCTTGCAAATTAAACAGTGTGTTCCCCAAGGTAAAAACAATTCCTTTCCCTCCAAAAACTTTTAACTGGTAATGTTCCGGTGTGTAATTTAAAAAAGAAAGATTTCATTCCTGGCGGCACCTGCATTTCTTTAACTCTCTTTAAAACATCACTGCCTGGGCCTCCGCTGTACACGGACCTGTACAAGGGCACTAGGAAAACAATGTCACACAAAGCACAACACAGTTTTTTTTCGTTTCACACTGAATAGGTAATCATTCGAAAACCGCGCTGTTAGAAATCTTACACTCCATACGATTTCTTTGTAGAAACCACGAATCCCTCCCGAAAGCTCTTCGGTTGAAACTACGTACTCGGGCAGCCGTCGGCTTAGCTTCATTTGGCATACAGTACGCAGAAACGGGTCTGTGGCGTCCCGAAAAAACAAGAAAGTTTTTTAGCTAGGCTATACAGCCACGCTACCAGAACATGCATTTATGCTAACCATATGATTGCGTTCGAGCGTCGTCGTATTCCTCCACAGCTGGCGCGTTTGTACGCTCGTGCTCTGCGAGGTGAAGAGGTTTTGCGTGCTATGAGAGCGAGAGAGAGAGAGAGAGAGCGACGCATTCACGGAGCGGGTCTCCTGGAACGCGGTGTCGGTGTTGCAAGCTGCGCTGTGCAACGCGCAGTGTCGGCCGTAAGTCCGAGACGCGCGAAAAGAAATTATCGTCTACATGAGTAATAAGATGAAAAGTTCGCGCGCACTTCCGGAAAATGCTGGGCTACGATCACACAGCTTCGCTGTTTCAAGCGTTGCGCGGCCGAGTGCAAGGTTTTTTATTAGCAATATGTGTGATATTATTGAACCGGGATACAATTTTTGTGGATGATTGTGTACTATGTGCAAGGGCATCTAATGAGTCATTGTTTTTATTGGCGGCCGACTTGAAGCTCGTATAAAAATGGTGTGTCACTAATAGCATGCCCCTAAACATAAATAATTATGTAGACATTAGCTTCACTACAAAAATGTTACAAAATCAGATATAAGTATTTGTTAAGTGGCCAGTTGAAATAAAAAAATAATTCACCTGTGAAATATTTAGGTCTTATGCTGTCAGAGGCTGGCTCTTGGTCATAACATCTGAATACCGTAGTTAGAAATGCCGGGCATGCCCTTCACTTGCAACAAAGTTTAAAACACATGAGTATTAACGTAAAAGAGCAGCGTAAAAATCAAATTTTACCAATGTTGGTGTAGGCATGCCCTGTGTTGAATGCGGTTTCTGATGTGCATATCAATGCAGCATTGGGTGAACGTTAAAGAACCTCAGGTGGACTAAAGTAATCCGTAGTCCCCCATCACGGCGTGCCTCATAATAAGATTGTGGTTTTGGCACGTAAAGCCCAACAATAAATTATTTGCATATTAATGCTCTTGAAAAAGTCCAATTCGTCGCGACACTGTTCGACCTGGGGATATACAACCACTTTCTAAGTGTAAGAGGAAAAAATAACTTGACTGGATCCTTTTGCTTGAACAGGGAAGCAGGTTACGTCTTAAATTGTTTTACTCAATCTTTCATAATCATATTGACACGTATACATGTTTATCTTTCACCGGTGACCACTTTTCACCGGCTAACAAATGTTAAACGTAATCGCTAGGCACAGGACGCGCCTGCAGGTATCGGAAGTTTCTGGAACGTTATCGATGCTTCTATCCGTTGTCTCTTGTCACCGAGCCTCATGTCATCTGATTGTATGAGCAACGCGAATTATCTAGAACTTTCTGGAAGACACGCGGGTACCACGGATTATTCTGGGACCTTCGATGACTCATGCATAAAAGCCGACGCGTTTCGCCGCTGATCAGATTTCGACGATCGCCGTCTGTGTTCGCCGCTTTGGTTGTGCTTCGAGTGTAGCTTGATTTTGTGGGCCTGCAAGGGTTCGCCGTCAGCGCGCCACGTCCACAGCTTGGCGAGCGGTCACGTGACATCGCCGACTACCTCGCCAGAGCCCAGTGGCAATCACGGCGACTCTCACGCTCGCCGTCACCAGGCCGCTACATCTCGGCCCGGGTTGGGCCGGGTAAGGGCTGTATGCCGGCCCAACCCGGGGCCGATCTCCTAGCCCTTAACCGGGAAACTAACCCCCGTATTCAGAAATGCAACTTCGCTTCAAGTCCGTGCTTGACTTGAATTAAGGGACGCCTATTGTGAACATGCCCTGGACGTTCATTGCGTTTGCTTTGGCGTGTTCACAATAGGCGTCACTTAACTCAAGTCAAGCACGGACTTGAAGCGAAGTTGCATTTCTGAATACGGGGGTAAAGGCAGCAACCAATGGAGGTGCGGTTGCTGTACGACGCAATGCTGAAGATACTCCGCCGCCGATGAACTGAATTCGCGAATCATCATGACGAGGTATCAGCATAGCGCCTGGCAAGAGCCTTGACGACAACACTTCGCCGCCGAAAAGTAGACCTACCAACGCGACGTAGCAGCAGCGCAGCAAGCCGACGCAGCCGTGATCCGACGCCACGACTTAACCGTAACGCCAGACGATGGTCTACCGATCTAGACGTGCTATTCGATGGTCATAACGTCACCGCTCTCGTCGACACTGAAGCCGACTATTCCGTCTGCAGTGGCGAGTTCGCCGCCAAGTTGAAGAAGGTGAAAACGGCCTGGCAAGGACCCGATATCCGGACAGCGGGAGGCCACCTAATAACGCCGGCTGGAATCTGCACAGCGCGAGTCACGGTAAACAACCGCACTTACCCGGCGAGCTTCGTAATCCTGCAGCACGGCTCCAGGGATGTTATCCTAGGCATGGACTTTCTAAACCAACACGGTGCAGTCATCGACTTAAGGTCCAAGTCGATAACGCTTTCAACGCACAACGCGACACCACCGGATACAAACACCAGTTACCATGCCTTGAATGTGCTTGAAGAACAAGTCACCGTTCCGCCTCGCTCCAGCAGAGGACCCACAGCCGACACTACAATCTTCGGCGACGCTACGTCGAGTACCAGCCCGGCGACCGTGTTTAGGTCTGGACTCCGATACGCCGACGAGGACTTAGCGAGAAACTGTTACGTCGCTATTTCGGACCATATAAGATCATCCGACGTATTGGCACGCTGGACTATGAGGTCGTGCCAGACGGCATTTCGTAATCACAGCGGCGCCGGGCACGACGTGAAGTCATAGAGTTTCTCACTATAACACATAGAGGGTAAACTGGCGCCACCGTCTATGCGATTTTCTTAAAGGGCGCCGTGCCCTCATGGGAATGACGGGATATGTGTCTGCGAGGCTTGTATTGGCTGGTGTTGTACGAGGCTCCGTCTAAAACGTGTCTATATGGCTACACAAATAACGCATTCTTAAAATAAAATCTACGTAAAGGCTTTCATTCACCCATATTACATCTCTAAATAAAGTTTACTCACCTGCAATGCAGCATCAAGCGAAGAAAAGCAAGAACAGACGACAAGTTGTTCCAAAGCGAGTGAGAATCTTATCGTCTGCCCTCCAACTTTAGCGGCCAGCTGATACTTATTACGTTTCATAGAATTCTGCATTGAATAGTATGTCCTCAAAATTAAACAAAACATGTTTTTGTGTAATAATAAAGCTAAAGCAGTTTTTTACGTGCTTTTTTAGCACGAAATGAATCATTGTGCCAGACGGAACGGTGCCAGCCAGGCGCGTCTTCAAGGCGTTCTCGCTCTCCAAGAACGATGCCAATCCGAAGTCACAATATACCGGCATTCCCATGGATACCACAGCGCAGCAGCGCCAGTTTTCCCTCTAGGTAATATAGTGAGAAACTCTACGCGTGAAGTCATCCACGTGGTGCGTCTTAGCCCTTTCTACGCCCGCTGACGAACTTCGGTACTTTGTTACTTTGTTATTGTTTGTTGTTGTTTTTATTGCGATAGCAATTATATGGACACTTAAACCGGATTTCTGCCGTCGGCGTCGCCGTCGCCGTCGCCGTGAGGTTCCGTATAGATTCCAAGGGCGATTCCCGCGCGCCGTAGGCGCGAGCGAAAGCGCGAGGGGGGGGGGGACGCGCGCGCTATCACGGAGAGCGAACGCACGGCCGAAAGCAAACGCGACCGTCGCGCGAAAGGCCGTGGGGGTATGGGAGGGAGGGAGGCGGGGCGACGCTGTGCTCCGGCCCCAAAGGCGTATCTTGCAATCGGGCGTAAGGGGAACTTGACACTCTATCTCCCACGCGAAAGCAACAAAGCGGTAAGGCAGCGCGGGGAGGGAGGGGGGGGGGGGCGCAGCTTCTACTCTACCAACAACTCCGTTCGTACTTTGCCCGGCTGTGGCCGTCGCCCGCACGGTCTCCTATCTCCACACGGCTCTGACCTTTGTATGCGCTGTGCATCCGCCGCTCAGTTTTCTTTGAAGCGATAGACCCCACGAACCTTTGCCCGCTGCGGCGGCTGCGATTGCTGCCAACGTTTTGACAGTCGTTGTATGCGGTCATTCAGTGTGATCTATTCATGTTTGCTTGTGCGCGCTGACACCACGCTTGTTAATTCAGTTAGTAAGCGGATGTGTCCAAGTTTATGCAGCCGATAAAACTACTATCCCTACTCCGAATAGCTCTCTACTAATTTGCTATCGCAATTGATGCTTGGCCTTTCGGGCGAAACTGAGACTTTTTTTTCTCTCTCTGTACGCGTGGTTTTGTTTTCGCTTTCTTGCTTGTATCATCGGGACGATGCTTTTTAAGGGGAGGGTATTGACACGTATATATGTTTATCTTTCACCGGTGACCGCTTTTCACCGGCTAAAAATGTTAAACGTTATCGCTAGGCACAGGACGCGCCTGCATGTATGGGAAGTTTCTCGAACGTTATCGATGCTTCTATCCGTTGTCTTTTGTCACCGACGCTCATGTAATCTGATTGTATGAGAGACGCGAATTGTCTACATCTTTCTGGAAGAGATGCGGGTACCAGTGGTTATTCTGGGGCCTTCGATGACTCATGTTTAAAAGCCGACGCGTTTCGCCGCTGATCAGATTTCGACGATCGCCTGCAGTGTTCACCGCTTTCGTTGTGCTTTGAGTGTAGCTTGCTTTTGTGGGCACATGATCGCCCAATAAAGAATCAGTTTCGTCATACACAGTTTTACGACTGTTTACTTCAGCGTCACTACTACATGACAGTATGGGAATCTGCTGATCAGACTATCTGAAGTAGAGCACTGCACGGGCCGGTTTTTCAGGTCCGGGCCTGGCCCGAGCCCGAAAGTACCATTCTTTGGCCGGCCCGGTTCTGTTCCACCCATTAGCCCTTTTGCCTTTACGAAGCTAGCTCGCGTTCTCGATTATTGTGAAGATACTGTCATGTGATCAACGGCCGCCGGGCGGTCTTCAAGCTGCATCATAGCAAGTTTTTGCCCTGCATCCCTTCTTTATTTTTACTTGATAATTTAACTGTGAGAGAAATAAACATTTCATTACTAGCCGAACACCCACAGATTATTATGTGAATATTTGGTATGAAAACAAACCATGCAATGGACAGTTAGGAAGATAGGGAGGGATCAGGCTGGCAACAACCACCGGGAGTAGGAGAACCCCGGCTTACATTTAGGGATGAAGTACAATGTAAAAAAGCACATCGGTTGATCACCATGCTCGTGCTTTAAAGTGTGCGGCAACATACTATAGCGAAGGCATAGGGGAACACTACCACCATTTAATCTCACTTTTTAATCTCATAGAGTCATTCGGATGTACCTACAGTGATAGAACTCGAGCCACTAATTTTGGCGCGAATGTAAATTTAGATACGCTGGTTACTGGTTTTCAGAAATACGATAATACACGGCCACTAGAAGCTTTTTTTTTTCATTAAACAGAAATTGTTAACCCACAAGGCTAACGCTCATCATATTTTCACGCGGAACACGCCATCTGTATTGCTTTATTCGGCTTCATTACAATGATGTCAATTTTTCAATCGACAATTTAGGCACCCTTGTTTAGAAATATATGCAAATTTAGACTCTGTCTAATTGTGTTTCAGTACAGTGCATCTACAACGTAGGCTTTCCTTGTTTTTTTTCTCCGTCAGATTAAAGTATGATCTGCTTGCTTATTCACGTAAATTCGCAGACAACGCACCTAGTGCTACAAAAACATATACAAGGCTGCGAACACGAGGGTTGAGTTACTTAACGAGTGGAAATAGCATTCAAAATAAAAATTTACGAGGCAATAAAGTGCTTTGCCTCAAAGCATTTGTCCAAGAACAATATACACTTGAAAGTCTCAGTTTTATTAGTTGGGCTAATTGTGATATAACCTACGGCAGAATATTCAACTCGCTTGAAAATATAACGAAGAAAATGGAAACCAGTAGTAAGTTGCCCTGTGCCTTAGGACACAAAAAAGTTGCAAATTAACTTTTCAGAATTTGTTTGCTACAATTTTATCAATGTACTCTAAGTAGTTCTTGAAAACTTATTTAATTTTTGTTTTTCCGTTAAAATGATCATGCCGACAATCTAGATATTTTTGTGCAGCAACAAAATATTGCTGTCGACTCTGCCTCTAGGCACGTCTTCCGCTCTTGAAAAATGTAACGAGCTCTATCGAAACACATCTCATTGATTCCCGTTAAGGCTAGCTCGGATACCTGAGACAGTCTAATGAATGTTTTTGCAGCGAGTCTCGCACCAATCCAATAGTTTTCAATTTCTTTAGCGCGACTGCAATGCATATATATTTCTAACTCTTTGTCAGGTTGATTCAAATCTGTGATGTCTAGCAACTCATGAAGTGTGCCTTTCGCCGCTATTCCCACCCATCCATATGTGTTTCTCCTGGTCGATAGGCGGCGCCGCTGTCGAAATCATACCGCTACCTCCATCAAACTTCGGGTCGTCCGTCACATGCCTGAGCACGATCACCTCTAGGAATTCGAGGTGTTAATAGGCTGGGAACAATGTGGACAAGAGTTCGTTAGTGTCGCGAAGACGAAAGAATTCCTGCAGCACCCATGTTAAGTGATTATCGAAGTTAATGCGATTAGCATTTACACAATCTAGCGAACAAGAAGCGACACACCGTGTTAGCTAAGACATCTTTGTTTAGAATCCGTAGTGTTTCTCCTCATTTTCAAGTGATTCGGCTATATGCGGCCATACACTGTCTCCCTGATTGACCCGATTTGTTATGACCATCGCTCGCCAATGTTACCTCACGATGGTAGAACAAGGACCGCAGGCCGACAGCGCATTCAGTGACGACGATGGAATTACGAGGTAGGAATGATGTCGATAGAACGACGAAGGCATATAAGGACGACGGCATGACGACGATGAGAGGATTCTAAAGTGACGGCGATAAAGAATTGCGACGGAATACAATGCCATGACACCGGTGTTCTAATCTCGATTGATTGACAATAATAGCACAATACTAGCGGAATGAAATAGAAATTATGCTGATGGAACGGAAGGTGGTTTGACGACCAACGCATTTAGTAATTTTTAGCCAACCAGACACGCTTCTGAATAACATACCAGCCTGCTCCCTTTCTTTTCTCCTATTCCTTCCCAAGACGCTTTGCAAACATATCCTCTGCCGTTGAGCTCAGTACGCCAGTGCTCTAGCTCATTAGGCCACGATCACACGTTTACAAACGTATCTTGCCAACAAGTATATTATTCAAGCTCGAACTTAGGGGAACATTGAGCTTGGGGGCTCCTATCGAAATACATGGGAAATCGGAAATAGTTTCCCAGAGCAACCATTGAACCAAATTTGATGAGTTATGTTGAATTTAGAAAAAAAAAGTTGAAGTGTAGTGATTGCCGAAAGGGATATTTTATTATAGGCTGGTCTACCTTTCTTACGTCAAATTTTAAAGAATTGCCAAATTTCGAAAAAGAAAACTTGGCGTATAGAGCTATGTAGCTCAGCAGCTAAAAATGATATCGGAATTCTGTAAACTGCACCTAAAAATACATCGAAAGCGGATAGCAATCATATATCATACACCATACTGAAATATACCACTATGTTGTGAATGTTGCATTTGCAAAACCCTTCCAAACATTATAACAAATTCACGTAAGTTTTAAGTTAAAGCAAAAAAATTGTTCGCTTTTGATGCTCCAACGGGTGCAGTCTATAGAAATGCCATATTTGTTTTTAATGGCTGAGTTTCGGATTTGTAAACTTCATGCTTCTATTTTTTTTAATTTACGAACATCCTGCAATTCTTTGAAAACATTACACTATCTAAACGAAAATTCTATTTGCTGCAGTCTCTGCAATTTAACTTTCCCTCTTAAATGCAACACATTTCATTCAAATCGGTTCAGTGGTTTCCTCATGAAAGCATTCCTGCATTTTACATGTATTTGATAATCCGGCATCGAAGATAGGCCCGAGCTAAAGCTTCCTCTTAAACAATGGATCACGCCACTTTTATAGGAAACCCATGAAAAAGAACCCTGACGTATACGCAAGACCGTGGCCACAGTGGTGTACAAATAAAAAGTCTGCTCAAGGAAAAAAATATGTATTCATCGGAAGCTTCGCGGGAGCCGTTATCTCGATCAGACATCTCTCCAGAATGCGGACGAGCTTTCTGGCAAAGTGTCTAGCAAAACCGTCGATTCATTGTCAGTAGAGCAAGTAGCTGGCCGTCTTCGAGATAACGCTGATACACAAGCGCGCTCGTTTCCAAGCACCGAGGTGAAGCCACAGCTTCAGGGTGTGTTTCTTTTTATTGCGCTTTCTTTAGTTGTGCGTCATAGCATACGTCATAGCGGGAATTTCGAATTCTTTAAGGTCGATACGCCACGTGGTGGCGAAAAAAGGAAACTGTACGAAATGTCCCTAATTCCTGGTATTGTTACATCGTTAATTAATTTTATTGGCTTATTGCTGCCTAATGCATGTGTTCTTTCTGTTCCGACAGTGCTGATGCCACTCCCTGGGAGCCAAATTGAGAGCAGCCGTGTGTGCGCGCCCAGCGACCAACGAAACCAACCGCAATCGTCACCGTCTCTGCCCATCTCTGCAAGCATGCATGACCGCTCTGTGACTGCACCATAGAGAAATAAAAGTGACTGAATGATTGAACTCGGTGTGTACCTCTAACTCGATGTCGTATACAATCTTGTTGGACACCTCCGACACGCACTTGGCTTTCACTGTCGCATCACCGCCCACAATTTTTCAACACCACACACGTGGGGAAGCAGACGCTCCCCATTCTTGAGGTTGCCGCCACGAAAAAAGCTGTTGGCGTCGGCAACCGTCTTGAAACCGCACTGCAGTCTTTGCATCACTGTTCAGCAAGCAGGCGATCTGCCCCCGTCGAAAACGGAGCGCCGTGAGCACGAGCAGCGAAGGAAAGCGCGAGCGAAACAATGTAAACAAGCGGAGACTGCACCGCGGAGCGACCGCGCTGCTTGAAATTTCCACATTGGGGGCGCTGTCAGGAGGCACAGCAGCGCCTTCAGGCGATCGTTTTCTCGTCTATAGCTTGGAAGGTCACGCGCAAGTTGCGCCAGTTGATGAGCGACGTTTCTGCTCGATTTCGTGACAAGTGGCGTTTTCTTTGACAGTAGTGCTTTTCTTTCGAGGCACGTTTGGTAAGTTACATTCATTCTTATTAATTTCTCTGGGGATACTTTACAACAACTTTGAGTTTTAGGAACGTTCTGTTAGGCGGAAGGCAGTGTTGGTCTCTTCTGATCGTGGTAGGGGCAGATAAATTTTCGAGTTAATTTGATGTTTGCTTTCGGGAAAATATAACAACTGCACGCTCGAGAAAGGATAGCGTCAGTGGTTTTTTAGCAGAGATATATAGATAGTTGGCGTGAGATTCCGTTAAACTAAGACTTTCTTTTCGGATTTCGCGAGTTCTGAAAATAAGGCTGTATCAGGTTAGATACTGGTTATTCTGCAGACTACTTCAGCTGATTTTAGAAATCGCCGGATGGTTGTTCCCGCACGCATGCAGAGAGTACCGCGCGTTAGAAACGGGCTGCGCGGATCGCTTTTAGTAATGGTATACTCTGCAGATTTCTTTTCTCTTCGACGTATTATGTAATGGTATGTCTAAGGCTGTGCGTTTCTCGCACGTGTATTTAGAATACGGCAGCATTTGAGTTTCATTTAGTGCGTGGAAGTACTTATAAATAAGCGCGAATCTTCTTGTAGTCTTGAACGCGTAATTTGCGCAAGTTTTTTGTTTCTTTAATGCGTGTGTCGCACGCATGAGTTTTGACCGCAAAATGAAAGCGAGTCCGATAGTACATCCATGAAGTCAACGAGGCTCTCAGTGGCATTAATACGTGCGTTAATAACGGATGTAGAGTACGAACATATGACATTTCAATTATCAATTATTTAGGGTCATTCGGCAGTTAAGTAACTTGAAAGGGTCTCAAGGCGAGCTCGTTGGTATGCATTCATGGTGTAAAAAACAGCGCTAAAAACATGGACAGAAGGAAGAACACAGGACGAGCACTGACTGCTAACGGTTGCTTTATTATGCGTACACAAATATATAGCATGAAATAGAAGGGTGAAAGGGAGACAAGAAAAAAATGTCACAGTTTCGCCCTAAGGGCGAAGCAATGAATGCGATAGCAACACAGCAATGTCATACGAAGTAAGGTGAGCGGATTTGGTAGCAATATGAATTGTAGTAAACATGAGCTGATTAAGTAAGCAGGTTTGCTGTGGCGTAAGTGGACCGACATGAAGAGAGACTCGATGACCACGAGGAGGTGCGTGTGAAACGGTGGTGTTGATGAGAAGCGCTTCCCGTGGGCAGCGCGTGCGAAGGGACACACCTGTAGCGCTGCACTGCCGACCCGGGCACCATTGCATGTGTAGCGTGCGTTGTAAAATGTGGCCCGACTATTACTAACTGAATGAACAAGCGTGGTGTGAGCACGCACAAACAAACGTGAATAGATCACACTGAATGACTGCAGACAACGACTGTCAAACCGCTGGCAGCAAGCGCATATATACGCCGCAGCGGCGAAGGTACTATCAGCGTCAAATGAAAGCCGAACAGCGGAGCGCGTGCCACAAGCATTAGAAACAGCATAGTGCGCGCCGTCCAGTCATCAGCGCAGACAGGCCCACACATCCGGTTTGGTAGTACAGCGCCACCCCACTGAAGTGCGATTTTTTTGCCTGTGTTCCCACTAGTGATTTTGAAAGGAAGAAAAAAAAAGAACACTAGCGAAAATTCTGCAACATTCATGCATTCGATCGGCAAACCTGCGCATCGCGGCATATCGCTCGCAGCTGCTACGGTATCCGGCATGGGCGTGCCGATCGCTTGTAGTTGAACAAGGTTGTGCTGAACAAGAAAAAACGATAGCTTGAAATCAACCACAAAGCGATTAGATGTATCTTTTCTTTTTATCGTGCCCCGACGCTGACTGCAATGCAGCGCTGGAGTAAAAGCGAAGAACTGCGAGCGATACGACGAAAAGCGCTTGGCACGCTCACGCCGGCCACCGCTATCACCAAACAAAAACTGGAATAGAAGTGAAGATAACGCACTATAGGGGGATCGCGCAGTGCTGCCACACCGGATGTGCTCGCCTGTCAGTGGTGATGACAGGACGGCGCGCACTATAATGTTAACAGTGCTTGTGGCACGCGCTCCACTGTTCGGCTTTCATTTGACGCTGATAGTACGTGCGGTCTATCGCTTCAACGGAAACTGAGCGGCGAATGCACGGCGCATAAAGGTCAGAGCCGTGGGGAGATAGGAGACGGTGCGGGCGAGACGAGCGCGGTTGTTGGCAGAGTAGAAATGCGCCCCCCCCCCCCCCCGCTCCCTCCGGCGCTGGCTTCCCGCTTCCTTGCTTGCGCGTGGGAGATTGAGTGCGTGCGCTCTCCGTGACAGCGCGCGTCCCCGTACGCTTCCGCTCGGGCATACGGCGCGCGGCGAAGATTTTATCTATAGGGAACCTCACGGCGACGGCGACGGCGACGGCGACCGCAGAAATCCGGTAGAAGTGTCCATATAATTGCTATCGCAATAAAAGAAGGAGGGGTGGGGGTTTGATGCCAGTCTCGCTTAGGTGTGAAGGTAAAACTAACAATCATATGATGATTCGTCAAGCTGACGCATTACGGGCCGATGCGCATCATCGTGAAGGTTTCAAAAATATCCCTTGCTCGACTGTCTCGATAACAGCGCAGTGCCTTAGTATCATCAAGCACCGGCCTGCACCCGCAGTTGGCGCAGTGGATAGCGAGATCGCTTCCATCCGTGTTTTTGACGTAATACGCATCGCGTTCCCGCAATCTGTCGTTTAGACAGCGTCCGGTTGGCCCGATGCACGTTCTGCCACAACGGTGCGTATCTCGTAGACGACATCCTTGCTGCACTGCACTGGGCGCGATTCTTGCTGCAGGGTCTGTTGTAGGGGTGGCTGGCGTTCACTCTCCTGCATAATTTACTTATTTATTCAAAATACCCCTAAAGCCACCTCCAAAAGAGGGTATTACATAGGTGGGGGGGGGGGGACAGACGAACGATACTGTCATAACACTTTATGACAAAAATGCAACACAAGGGACGAAATATGCAGACACGACATTTTGTAGTAATATGAAAGTTCGGATAAAACCGAAGTAGCACAAAATTACAAGACATTTGAAGAATTGATACACCTAGTGTTCCGAATACATAACATGCACTAACAAGAGAATAACTGAAAAGGAATATCGGATGGATAGCGAAGGTGCCAGCAAAAAAAATGGAGAAAATACAGTTTTACATTGCGCAAACACGTCACATTCGGATTTACGTACGCAGCTTTTGTTGAAATTTATCGCGGTGAACTTCAGTAGCAATGTCTGATGGTAGGTTATTCCAGTCAAGTATGGTTCTGGGTATAAATGATTGCGCGTAAAGAGCTGAGTGACACATTGGGCGTTTGACTTTGAAAGGATGATCCGGGCGAGGAAAAATTGACGGAGGGTGATTGAAAGAAGTCATCATGGAAATGCTCGTGATGATAAAGTTTATGAGAGACAGCCACGCGTGTTCCCGTCGTAATGATAGGGGATTGAATTCTGCACGATTTTTTAAATGTGTAACACTAGAGTACGGGGAATAGTCTGAAAAGATAAAACGAGCCGCACGGCTTTGCAAGGATTCAAGGTTACGTACGATGTAGTCCTGGTCCGCATCCCAGATGGCACATGCATATTCAATTTTAGGTATGATTAAAGTTGTGTACGCGAGTTTCTTTAGGTGTGAAGGCACTTGCTTTAGTCTGTGTTTGATTAAACCAAAAGTGCGCTTAGCAGATGCAAGAGTAATGTTGATGTGATGCCATGTGTGATCCGATTGCAAATTGACTCTTAGATATTTATACGTGGTAGTAAACTCAACCGTATTATTATCAAGGGAGTATGTCGTTGGAATGTGAGACGAGGAGCGTGAAAATGGCATGCACTTAGTTTTAGTATAATTTAGGGTCATTTGCCAGTCAGAACACCATGTATTCAATGAATCTAGATCTGATTGCAGTGCTTCATGGTCAGTGTCAGTAGTAATTTCACGGTAAATAACGCAATCATGGGCGAACAATCTTACCCGGGATGTCATGCAGTTAGGCAAATCATTAATATAGACTAGAAAAAGCAAAGGGCCGATCACGCTCCCTTGTGGAACGCCTAAAGTAATACGAATAGACGAGGAGTTGTAGTTAATAATACTTGTGAATTGAGTTCGATATGACAATAAATCTTTCATCCATGCAATGACGTCTGCGTGAATGTTAGCATAATTTAGTTTCAGCAGTAGCCAGTGGTGAGGAACGTGGTCAAAAGCTTTCGAAAAATCTAAGAAGATGGCGTCAACTTGGTTTCCAGCATCAATCCATGAAAGCAAGTCATTAGCAAATCCAGGTAGTTGCCGATCGCATGAATATCCCTTGCGGAAGCCGTGCTGATATTTCAAGATTATGTTATGGTTGCCTTATGCTCAAGGTATGTTATGATTTGCGAATGTATGACATGCTCAAGTAGTTTGCACACGGTACTAGTTAACGAAATGGGCCGGTAGTTAAGTGGTGATGAGCAGTCGCCAGATTTAAAAATAGGTATGACCTTGGCTGTTTTCCAGTCATTAGGAATTTGGCCCGATGACAAAGTTTGCGAAAAAAGAGCGCACACGATTCCCGAGATGTATTTGTGATGTACTTTTAAGTAACTTGTTGAAACCGACGTGATCAGTTGCAGACGACACCTTACGATTATTAAGTAAAGATATGATACCGGACTCGCTAACAATTATCCGGGGCATCGCGATATCGGGAAGTGTCTGGGCATGAAGTGACATCCTCGCGGGTGAATACAGACGAGAATCTGTCGTACCTGTGCACACTTCGACTCGGGAACAGTGGTGTCTGTCTGATCAGTAAGCATTACATCTGGATGATTGCTTGGAATTATTACTTGCCAAAATTTACGAGGGCTGTTAGTCAGCATGGATGATAGGTCGCGGCTGAAAAAGTGACGGCGAGTGGTTTTAAGCAGAGCCTGGTATTCCCTGTCGCACTGCTTGTAGTTAAGCCACGATGATGAGTGATTGCGTTTGACGGCTCGCCTGTACAGTCGCTTTTTTTTTTAGGCGCCGCAATTTTTGGTTAAACCACGGGGTAGAACTGTTACTCCTAATTGTAATGGTCGGTACATATTTGCAAATGAGGCCAGTAAACACATTTCTGAACGCGGTCCAATTATCGTTAACTGTATGGGACAGGTAATTATGACGAAACTGATGTGCGAAAAGATATAATTCGGCGTTTATTTCATCAAAGTTAGCTCTATTATAGCATTTAATTTTCTTTGTGATGATTTTCCTACTGATAGGTGTACAAACTATGTTACCAGTAATGACGTCATGATCGGAGAGACCATCTAAATGACTAATGTTGGCGCAAATATCGGGAACATTAGTAAGGATTAGATCGAGAATACTGGAGCAAGTGGCAGTGTGGCGTGTTGGTGTCATGATAAGTTGAGATAAAGAAAAATCTAAACATGACTGAAGAAATGAGTAAGATTCTCTTTCACTTGCCGCAACAGATAGTGTGACCCAGTTAATATGTGGGTAATTAAAATCACCAAATATCAACAGAAAACAATTTGAATAACGGTTACACACTTTACCCAAAATGCGAGAAAACTCTTGAGCAAAACCACTGCCCACGTCTGGAGCGCGATAAAAAACACCAATAAGTATGTCAGCACTACCACCTTTTAACAACAGCCATACGCATTCAAGAAACGTAGTAATCATAATGGGTAAACAGGACAAATAGCCAACAAAACACCCCCGCCACGACGATTCGCTCTGTTGCAGCGAAAAATATTATACGAAGCATGTGTAAGAAAAATATCGTCTGGTACATTGTCTGTAATCACGTTTGCGTGACAGCGATTAATGATGCAGAACACGAATCAATAAGCGAGGAAAGTGGGACGGTTTTCGAGAGGGTGCTTCTTATATTTGTATAAAGGAAACACAATGCGTTATCACGACTACGCATATAGGGCGATGGCAAAGAAGGGTTAGTTGATTGTGCTAAGGCAGGCGGATGATTGGGTTATTCATCGCGACTTCCCGAGGCTCGATTTTCTATTTGTGGCGCACCATTTTCGGACGTTTGCAAACGAACTGCGCTGTTAGCATCCGATTCCCAGACCTAAGCGTCATTATTTAGAAAGAGCTTGTCGTAGACAAGGCGAGAACGATCACCCTCTTTCTTTATCGACTTTGAGAACTGCCAAAGTTTACGACGCCTATCGCGCACAGCAACCGAGTAGTCCCGTGCTATCCTGAATGTGGTATCCTTGTTCAGCTTGCTGCCATTGCGTAGCAGTGCCTCTATTTCTTTTTCATTGTGGAATTTCGCTATTAATGGCCGATTTTGGTCAATCGAGAAGCGGCCCAGGCGGTGGGCCTTCGCAATAGACTGGACTGATACACCTAGTTTATTTACACAATTCTCGAACTATGGTTTCGGTACTTTCCTGCGTTTCTAAACGGTCGGTGTCTTCAATGCCAAATGACAATGCATTCGACCTTCGTGAACGGTTTTCTAGGTCATCAATTTTTTCTTGGAGTTTGCTAACATCGTTGTTGCAGGTTTCAGAAGGCAGGTTTCACAAGGTTTTGCTCACAGCGCATGGACACAGGTTTAGATTCAAGGTTATCAACGCGTTTTGTAAGCGTATCTAAGTCTCTTTTAAGGGTGTTATGCATTTCTAGAATTTTATTGACAGATTGCAAAAGGCTTGTATTATTTGCCTCTAGACGCAGCGTCGCATTGCACACCGAGTCAAGCTTCTCTTCTTGCGCCTTCGACATCGGACCGGGGTTCGCCTCAATATCACTACCCAGCAACAAAAACCGCCATAGGTACGTCGCAACTCTTCGAAAACGCAACAATCAGGTGGCCATGACACCGCAACAAGACAGACATTGTCGTCAGGAATAGTATAGAAATCGCGATATCTAACCTGTACAAATGCAGACGGTGAGAACAGCATCGCGACTGCGGTGGCGTGGCCCGACCGAGTTTGTTGGGGGCCGACAAAACAGCACGAACAGCGGCTCGCCCTGCTGCTTTTTTGATTCTGCGGGAAACGTCGTGCACGTATGGGATAACTGCTAGTTTTGTTTCGTCGAGTTCAGGCCTCGCCTTATCCCTGGAAGTTCTGATCTCTTTGGCAAGAGCTTCAGACAAGAAACAAAGTAGGTCTTCCGAGTGCCTGCTTGCTCTCAGGCGCTCGATTTGGCTGCTGTAGCTACGTTGAATTTCATGATGGCAGGAGCGATAGAGTGAATTTTTAGATCTCCAAGTGCAATGGCACGCTTGACAATTTTCGAGTGACCCGACGTGTAGGGAAGTAGGTGCACATGCCCACCAGATTGTCTGGGGCTCAGGTGGAGCTCCAGGTCAAGAAAGCGGATTACGCCTCCTACCGGCAGTTCCTTAGTGAAGGTGAGGCCTTGGAAAACGGACTGGAATGCACTGGAAATTTGATCCACTTGTTGGTTTGGCACTGATTAAAACCAAAAAGTCATCGACGTAGCGTGACAATTTTAGTGGTCCAACTTGTTGCAGGTGAACCTGCAGGAGCCTATCGTAGTGTGCGAGAAGGTCGCTCAAAATTGAGGCGATACGGGAGCCTATGCAGACCCCATTATTTTGCTCATTGTGCTTAACCACTGTGGAGCAAATTAAAAAGGCGGAGCAAATTAAAAAATTGGCAACACTGGTGCCGATGGCATTCCGGAAGCGCAAGACGCCATGCTCATCGATGCCCTCCTGTACCATGGTGATCAGGTCATCTCGGGAGAGGGAATAAAACATATCCTTTATGTCCACTGAGAAGGCGAACATTCCGGGACGGCAGGACTCGGCCAAGTACAAAGAAACCTCTGACGGGCTGCAGACCAAAAACGGGTCTGACAACGACACGCAGTTTTGCAGGTAGGACCCCAGACACCTTTGCTAAGTTCCAGCCTCGGAAACAATGACCCTAAAGGGGGTGCCCTCCTTGTGGGTTTTCACCGTGGAAAAAGCTGAAAGGTAAAGCTCTTTTGAGTTCTTGAGCATGGCTGCCAACTTCGTAAGTCCTGCTTTTTCGCAACTTTCGATGGCGAGCTTCTTGGCCTTTGTTGGGTGGAAATTCACGGGCGACTTGAGATTGTCGTGGAAGGCCCTTTGCGCCATATGTCGGTACGTCCCAAAATTAAGTTGGAGGATTTTGGTGTTGTATGCATAGACGTGTAGTGTTCTGTCCGGTTTTTTTTTTCCAGTCCACTACATTTTCAGGCATGGAGTGGCGCCTGAACCGGCACAAAACAGAAAGAAAATATCACCGAGAGCTAGTGGGGCTATGCTAGTTGTTGGAACTTCGTCTTTCATAAGCCTAGCAGACGATCGTTCATCATCATCGTTTTGCGCCTCACGAGCTCCGCTCGCTCGAGGGAATGAAACCATTCTTTTTCATAATTCGCTGTTCCATTAAAAGAAGAGTACGCGCTTAAGATGTGCCGTCTCTGTTTGATCAAGACAGCGTGGTAGCCGGCGGACCTTGAGGTCCAATAACATGGTGCCGAAACCCGGGATCTTCTGAACGACGTCAACCTCATCGATTCACGGAATCGCGCTGCGATACCTCTGCATTTGGCGAAGAGTTCCCGACTGCCAACTGACTCATGGAACGGCCACTCCGACGACGCAAGTGCCTACGCTCGCAATTGGACGACCTCCTCAAAGAAGCGGAAGGCATTCTGCGAGAACAGTAAGAGCCAGCAACATCACAGGTCAGCGTTTTACATGACCGGATTGACGCACTCTACCTGCAGATAGCGAAAACAGATGAGAGCATTTTAAACGAGACGCCTGACGATCTAATCGAGAGTGAGACGTTAGACGCGAGCAAATATGGAGACAAGGTTGTAACAATGACATCAAAACTTCGTTTCGAGCTTCAAAACAGCCGTACGTCCCAAGCTTCGCGCCAGACGAGCAGCCCAGCTTCAGTCAGCGTCAAGTCTAGACTTCCGAAGTTAGAACTGATGAAATTTGATGGCAATCGAAAGCAATGGCACCGTTTTTGGACACAGTTTTCGACGGCAGTGCACAATAAGGAAGAGCTCAGCACTGCTGACAAGTTCAATTACCTGAGCACCCTACTCAGTGGACCAGCCGCTTCGGCCATATCTGGACTCCAGGCAACTGAAGAGTGCTATCAGGACGCGATAGATATTCTCAAGAAACGCTTCGGAGATGAAAGTATGATCGTTCAAGAGCACCTTCGAAGCCTTTTAGATTTGAGACCTATCTCGTCGTCTTCGAACATCACGCAACTTCGAGATCTCTTTGACCAAGTACAGGTGCATGTAAGGAGCCTCAAAGCTCTTGGAACGAGCCCTTCAACGTACTGTTCCATCTTACGGGAGGTTCTTTCACGAGTCTTACCGTCAGACTTAGTCCTCAAATTTCATGAGCTTTACAAGCCGACGAAAGCGTCCACAGCGGCATCAACGAATGAAGCGGAAGTTGACTCAGAGCACCGGATGACGAAAGCAGAGAAGGAGGTACAAAGTCTTCTGGCGTACTTCGATCATTAACTTCACTGCCGAGAAGCTGTGACAACATATACGTCTGCGAAAACTCCAGAAGTCGTCCAGAAGAATAGAGAGACATCGCGAACTGTTCCACATCGCAACGTGTCATCAACAGCGGCTCTACAAAATGTGTTGGAGAAGCCTGACCTGTGCCTGTTTTGCAAATCATCTAGGCATAGTGCTGAAGTCTGCGACAACAAAGAAGTGAGTCTGACATACAAGAAACAGATTCTCACCAAGGCCGGACGATGTTTTCGATGTCTAAAACAAGGTTATATGGCAAGGGACTGTAGAGGAAGACGGAGATGTGATAGATGTTCTCGACGTCATGTCACCTCAATGTGTAACCCGGACTTCAAGAAGGAAGAGAATGACGCTTCTACGACAGCAGTTAACCTTCTTTCTCAACAAGCGAGCCCAGTTATATTATTGCAGTGCTTGACGGCGAGAGTGGCAGGCACGGCATCTTCAAAGCACTACAGGATACTCTTCGACGGCGGAAGCCAGCGCAGCTTTATTACTATAGATGCATCACGCACCCTCGGCTGTCAGTTTCTGGAAGAGGAAACGGTGAATGTAGGAGTTTTCGGAGGTTCGAAGTCTCAGAAAAGAATGAGAAGAGTTCGCGTGATGGTCTTTCCAGAAAAGACAGATAAACCTATTGAAATCGAAGCCTTAGAAGTGGAAGACATCTGTAGCGAGCACATTCCCATTCCAGATGAAGAAGTTATCAAGAAGATGGAAGAAACTGGATTGGATGCACGAGCCCTCTCTTTAGGTGGAGATAACGGAAATTCTGTAGATATAATTATAGGTTCAGACTACTACTGGCAACTTGTGACTGGCGACGTGAAAACCGTGTGGAAGAAATGGAAAGATCTGAAAGCTGTGCGCACTAAATTAGGATGGACTGTGCAAGGGCCACTTCCTTTCCCAGGCAGCATTGTTCACTGTTCCAGCGTCATTGTGCTCCGAACCTGCGTGGAAGAGGACACTGTCTCGGAGGTTCTCTCGAGATTTTGGAACCTGGAAAGTCTGGGTGTCAGAGCTGATGAGGAAAGCCTGCTTGATAGTGAACTCACGCTACAAGAGTTCGAGAAAAATGTAACTAAAAGGGACGGTCGTTATCAAGTTCGACTTCCTTGGAAGAAAACGGTGGACTTGGCAGACAATTTCTCCGTGGCCACTAAACGTCTTGGCAACTTGATGCGCAAACTCAGCAAGGACCACAGCCTATTGGAAAGGTACGACACGACCATTCGTGAATATCTGGAAGAAGGATCAGCAGAAAGAGTTTCCTATTCAAGTTCCACGAACAAATTTCGAATGTACTACATGCCGCATCGAGCGGTGATCAAAGAAGACCGGACTACAACAAAGATTCGCATCGTTTTCGACGCATCCTCGCATGAACGTGGAGCGAAGTCATTGAACGAAAATTTGAAATCCGGGCCGAGCTTAAACCCAGACGTAGCCACATTACTATTGCGTTTCCGGCGATACAAGGTAGCTATGACAGCAGATGTTGAAAAGTCCTTCCTTCAAATCGGCCTGCACGAGGAGGACAGATTCATTGCGATTCCTCTGGTTTACAGAACCTCCTCGGACAAACCAACCTTTACCAGAACAAGAAATCTGGAGGATGACCAGAGTGCCATTTGGAGCCACTTAAAGTCCTTTTCTTTTGATGGCCACGTTGCAACATCATTTTCGGTGCGCCGAGGATAACTACAAAACGACAGCTTTACTGCTACAGAAATCCATGTACATGAACGACCTTCTGATTGGAGCTGACACAACAGAAGATGCCATTAGAATGCATGTAGAAATAATTAACATATTCAGAGATGCTTCTATGAACATAAGGAAGTGGAAAAGCAATGATCCTACTGTGACTGCCAATTTTAAAGACTCAATCCCATCACATGAACAAGCACTTTGTTCACCGTCAGGAATACTGAAGGTTCTTGGATTGTCCTGGAATACGGACAATGACAGTTTTTTCTTCCATCCAGTGAACATCTTGCACTTTATTTTACAGCATGAAGTGACCAAGCATTTCGCTCTGCAAGCAGTGGCAAGATTTTATGACCCATTAGGTCTATTATCTCCTTTTGTCGTGAGAGCAAAGATATTTTTGCAAGACCTTTGGAGAGCCAATCTCAAATGGGATGAACCTTTATCATCCCATCTAGCGGACGCATGGATAAAATGGAGTCAAGAAATATCTCAACTTCAACATCCCCAGATTTTTGGGCGCCGGAATGGAAAGTCCGATTTTCGAAACTAATCTACAAATCTTTTCCGACGCAAGCGAATCAGCATGCGGAGCAGTTGCTTACGCATCCATGATTGATTATACCGGAAACACTTGTGGTACAGTCCTGTCCGCAAAGACAAGAGTTGCGCCAATCAAAACAATGACACTGGCTCGACTGGAGCTAATGTCTGCTTTGCTAGCGGCACGCTTGTACCGTTATCTTTTGAGGAACTGTGACCTAGACTTCAAGAAAGTAACAATTTGGTCCGACTCGCAAATTACGCTCTGCTGGATTCGAAAAGAACCGATGACTTGGAAGAGTTTCGTCAGAAACCGAGTGGCCGAAATCCACAAGCTAACGGATTCTTCTTTTTGGCGCTTCTGTCCAGGCAAAGAAAATCCACCAGACTTACTGACGAGAGGACTCACAGCTGCCAGATTACAGCAGACAGAGCTGTGGTAGCATGGACCGAAATGGATGAATGGTACTTTAAGGTGAGTGAGTGAAACAACTTTATTGAGACCAGCCGATTGAGGCCTGGGACTAGGCCGCGCCAGGGGCGGTAGAGAGACCCTGTCTCCCGGCCGCCTCTCGAGCTCGCTGGATGGCCCATAGTTGATCTTGCAGATCTGAGGTGATCAGCGCGGCTTCCCACCGCGCCCCAAGCAGTTCTGGGGAGACTGCATATTTATTTTGTACATGTGTGCAATCCCATAGAATGTGTTCTAGGGTGCCGTGTTCTGTCCTACGTAATTTGCACAAGTCATCTGGGTATAGTTCGGGGTAGATGCGATGTAGGTGCACCGGGTTGGGGAAGGTTCTAGTTTGAAGTCGCCTCCAGTCAACCGCCTGAGATCTGTCTAATTTGGAGCTAGGAGGTGGGAATATGCACCTCGATGATGATGATCAAATGATGATGATGATGATGATGATGTATCAAATGATGTTTACTTTGAGGTGGCCAGAAAACTTTTGTAAGACACGCAAACAAGAATACCGGAATGTGTCAACACTACATGTACTCATGCTACATGTACTCATGCTGTCAGTACGAAACAACCCTTGGAGAGAATAATTGACACCGAACGGTTCAGTTCTCGTATTAAACTGTTAAGGGTCACAGCTTGGGTGTTAAGATATACGAAGAAGCTGAAAAGGGAGCAGACGTCATCGCAGGAGCTTTCCACTGAAGAACTCCAAGAGGCTGAATTCTACCTGATACGGGTCGAGCAAAAGACACATTTCAGCGACGAACTGAAGTGCCTTTCGGAAAACAAGCCTGTTCAATTGCTGAGCCAGATTAAGCATCTACGACTTTTGTTCGACAAGGACAGATTAATTCGTGTACAAGGTCGTGCTCATAGCAAAAATGAGAACTATGGAAGTCAGAATCTGATTCTATTGCCGAAGGACAGTCACTTTACAACGCTGACTATCCGACAAGCCCATATGAAGGTACTACACGGCGGCGTCAGAGATACCTTGATTCAGATTCGTGAACGATTTTGGATTCCACAGACCAGACAACTAGTCAAGAAAACCATACGTCGATGCCTGGTATGTCAGCGGCTGCAAGCAAAGCCAGTACATCAAGAAACACCTCCTTTACCAGAAGACAGGTTTACCAAAGTAGAACCTTTCTTGGTCACAGGAGTTGACTTTGCTGGACCATTATACGTCAAAGAAAGTGGTCATCAACGTGCTTATATTGCACTATTTACTTGCGCTATCACTCGGGCCATACATTTAGAGTTGGTCGAAGACATGACTGCCGAAAAGTTCCTCTTTGCATTCTGGAGATTTATTTCACGAAGAGGAATATGCAAGATCATGTTCAGCGACAATGCCTGCACTTTTGTGAAGACGTCCAAAATATTGGGGAAGCTTTGGAAAACTATTAGAGACCCAGACATAATGTCATTTTTCGCAGCATCAGAAATTCAGTGGAAGTTTATGTGCCCAAGCGCTCCTTGGTGGGGAGGTTTCTACGAGAAACTAGTACGCTCTGTGAAAAACTGCTTGCGAAAAATGCTCGGAAGAAGACTCTTGGGCTATACTGAGCTCAGTAGGCTTTTAACAGAAGTAGAGGCCGTGCTGAATTCACGTCTTTCAACCTTCGTCTATAATGACGTCGATGAGCCTTACCCACTTTGCCCAGCAAGCTTCCTAGTAGGTCGAAGAATTACATCTCTACCACCTTACGAAGTATCGGTGGATACCAACAGCGAAGTCTACCTGAACAGACTGTTGAAAAAACGAGAAGAAGACCTCAAAACCTTTTGGGATCATTGGCAGAAAGAATACTTAGGTGAATTGAGAAACTTTGCCGTTAACAAAGCAAAACGGGCCGACTTGCTGAAGGAAGGAAATTTAGTTCTCATCGGCGAGAAAAAACGTCCTCTGCAAGTTTGGGTGATGGCAAGAATACTGGAACTACATAACGGACGTGATGGAAGGGTCCGCTCCTGTTCACTGCGTTTGCCGGGCGGATCCGAAGTCAGACGCCCTGTTCAACTTCTCTACCCATTGGAAATTGAATAACGCCATCTGCTGGGCGCGGGAAGATGTTGGAACTTTGTCTTTCATAAGCCTAGCAGACGATCGTTCATCATCATCGTTTTGCGCCTCACGAGCTCCGCTCGCTCGAGGGAATGAAACCATTCTTTTTCATAATTCGCTGTTCCATTAAAAGAAGAGTACGCGCTTAAGATGTGCCGTCTCTGTTTGATCAAGACAGCGTGGTAGCCGGCGGACCTTGAGGTCCAATAACACTAGTCAAGGTGTTTGTAGACGCAATATTTGTACACTTCGCGAAGGCTTTTGACAAAGTTCCTCACTTGAGCTTATCCATAAACTGACATATCCTAACATAAATGCGACAATAATTAGGTGGATTACCAACTTTTTAACTAACCGGTTGCAATCAGTTTTTGTTAATGAACATTCGTCTCCCTTAAAACACGTCAAATCAGGAGTACCGCAGGGTTCCGTGCTCGGTCCTATTTTGTTTTTAGTTTGTATTAACGATATTAGTAATGATATGCATTCCATAGCCAGACAATTTGCTGACGATTGCGTGATCTACAGACAAATTATTAACCCTGAGGATACCTGTTACCTTCCGTCTGACCTGGACAATCTCAGTAAAGGTGCAATAAGTGGCAAATAGAAATTAACATTAATAAAACAAAAGCTGTCCGGTTCGGGACTACAGCTAAACCTGTGTTATGTGATTACATATTAAACAACGTGCCCATAGCCTCGGTATCCACATCTGGGTGTTCATTTGTCTTCCAATATGTCATGGAACACTCATATAGACGCGATTGTTAGTAAAGCATCCAGATCACTTGGCTTTATAAGGCGCAATTTGCACTCGGCTAACTCGGAGACCAAGCTTCTTGCTTACACCACTTCATACGCTCTAAACTCGAATACGCCTCCTTAATTTGGAATACACCTCATACCTACCTCAACCACAAACTGGAGTATCTGCAAAATAAGGCTGCTTGCTTCATCACAAGAAACTACTTACCTACAGCAAGCGTTACGGAAATCAAATCTTCAATTAATCTAGCTCCTCTTGAAAAACGCAGACTGCTGACACTACTGTCATTATTTCATAAACACTACCACAATCAGTCGTCCCACATTGCTCTAAATGTCAGGCCAGCGCACCATGTGTCTTCGCGACTTGATCACCAACTTAAATTCGAACCTATCTTCGCCCGCACTAATCTGTTTTTCCACTCACCTCTCCTCCTCGCCATCCGTCAATGGAATCTACTTCCTGCTGACATCGCATGCATAGTTATTCATGACTCATTTGTAAATAGTTTAAAGTTGTTCCGATAAATCTGAAGTAATGGCTATCAGTAATCCTTGCCACATCATCTCTCAAAAAAGGGGAGGGAAAGAAAAAAAGTGAAAAGAAAAATGGAAAGATGAAAAATGAATTTTATTAAGCCTTGCTGTTACGTTCCAATTAGATTTCTTAATGTTATGATTTAATCTGTAATTCCTTTCAGGTTCAGTGATGTATACTAAAGATCATTGTCTTATTTCTGGCTGTTTTATCAGATACATGTAATACCGCCCATTATGATAAGTCTTGGAAGTGTTTTAGGAACCTTGAACCTTGTGATTACTATACTGTGTTTTTTTTTCACTCACTGTATATACTCTGTAATTAGTGATTGTTTTTGCGCTAATTCGTGTTTACTCATTCTTATTTTCTAGTTCACATTTTCTGCGTTTAGTTATGTATTTTGTGTATTTTGTGCCCCATTCACTGTAATCCTCCTATGTAATGCCCTCTGGGCTTTTAGGGTACATGAATAAAAAGGTGCAACCACATTAGGAAGGCCCACTAAGCTTTAATTAACAAAGTCACTCCCTCACCAGAACAGGAATTGGCCTCACTGGTGCAGTATTCGGCCACTACCTCTCTCATTACTCCTACAATCTACCCATGGCCATCAGTCCCCAACGGCTGCGGAGCACCTGACCAAGGCGGCCTGGTCAGATCTGCGACGTGGCAGAGGGTGCTAAGAATCTTTGGATACAGAAAGGCCGCCACTGCAAACAACCTGGTAACGTTCAACACGTGCACCCTATCGAGTGAGGCTAGCTTAGCAGGGCTATTTGAGCAATTATGAGGGATTGCCTGGGATGTTATTGATCTTAGTGAGGTTTGAAGAACTGGTGAGGCTTATACAGGGCTGACTAACGGCCACGTCCTCTGCTACAGAGGTCTTCTAGATAAGAGAGAACCAGGTGTAGGATTTTTAGACCATAAGGACATAGCGGGCAACATTGTTGAATTCTACCGCATTAATGAGAGGTTAGCAGTCGTCGTACTAAAGCTGAATAGCAGGTATAGAATGAAGGTTGTACAAGCTTACGCCCCAACCTCCAGTCTTGATGATGAATAAATAGAACAGAATTATGAAGATGTTGAATTAGTAATGAGGAAGGCGCAAACTTAGTATACTGTAGTAATGGGCGACTTCAATGCAAAAGTGGGGAAAAAGCACGCTGGTGAGCAAGCAATTGGCAACTATGGCATCGATTCTAGGAACACTAGAGGAGAGATGTTGGTAGAATTCGCGGAAAGGAATAGGCTCCGAATAATGAATACATTCTTCGGGAAGCGCAGCAACAGGAAATGCACCTGGAAAAGCCCTAATGGAGATACAAGGAATGAAATATATTTCATACTCTCTGCCGATCCCAGCATAGTGCAGGATGTAGAAGTGTTAGGTAGGGTAAAGTGTAGTAACCATAGGTTAGTGAGGTGTAGGATTTCTCAATTTGAAGAGACAAATAATAAAATTAGTCTAGAAGAAACAGGCCAACCTAGACGCAGAAAGGGTAAAAGCAGACCAGTTCAAGCTGGTGCTCGCAAACAAATATGCAGTTTTAGAACAGAAAGATGAAGACAACATATAGGTAATGAATGAAGCCGTAGCTAGGCTGATCTGAGAAACAGCAATTGAAGTGTGAGGTAAGGTACCAAGGCAACCAGTAGGTAAGCTCTCCCAAGTAACAAAGGACTTAATAAAGAAACGACAAAACACGAATGTGTAAATTCGAGAGATCAGATAGAATTCGCTCAACTGTCGAAACTGATCCACAAGAAGAAAGTAAGGGATATCCGAAATTATAACGTGAAAAAGATTCAGGAAGCAGTAAAATATGGACGCAGTATGAAATCAGTGAGAAGAAAACCTGGCATAGGACAAGGCAAAATATATGCACTGAACGATAAGCAGAGCAATATCATCAGCAGTTTCGATGACATAGTAAAAGCAGCGGAAGAATTCTATACTGACCTGTACAGTGCCCAAAACAGCCAAGCTACTTTCATTCGTAGTAGTGATGAACAGGATGCAGAGGCTCCTTCTATAACTACCGATGAAGTTAGAAGGGCCTTGAAAGACATGACCAGGGGAAAAGCTGCCGGAGAAGATGCAATAACAGTCGATTTAATTAAAGATAGAGGAAATATCATGCTTGAAAAGCTTGCGGCCCTTTATACGCAATGTCTCATGACTTTAGGTGTACCAGAAAGCTCGAAAAACGCCAACATTATACTCATCCATAAAAAGGGAGACGTTAAAGAATTGAAGAATTATAGACCCATTAGCATGCTTTCAGTATTGTATAAATATTCACCGAGATAATGTCCAATAGAATCAGGGCAACACTTGACTTCAGCCAACCAAGAGAACAGGCTGGCTTCAGGAAGGGATATTCTACGATGAATCATATCCATGTCATAAATCAGGTAATAGAGAAATCTGCGAAGTACGATCAACCTCTCTATATGGCTTTCATAGATTATGAAAAGCGTTCGATTCAGTAGAGATACCAGCATGCAGTCATAGAGGTATTGCGTAATCAAGGAGTACAGGAGGCATACATGAATATCTTGGCAAATATCTACAAGGATTGCACAACAACCATGGTTCTCCACAAGAAAAGTAGAAAGATACCTATCAAGAAAGGGGTCAGGCAAAGAAACACAATCTCTCCAATGCTATTCGCTGCATGCTTAGAAGAAGTATTCAAGCTCTCAGATTGGGAAGGCTTAGGAGTGAGGATCAACGGCGAATATCTCAGCAACCGCAGTTTGCAGATGACATTGCCCTATTCAGCAACAATGGGGACGAATTACAGCATATGATTGAGGACCTTAATCGAGAAAGTGTAAGAATTGGGTTGAAGATGAATATGCAGAAGACAAAGATAATGTTCAATAGCCTGGCAAGAGAACAATAATTCATGATCGCCAGTCAGCCTCTAGAGTCTGTAAAGGAGTACGTTTATCTAGGTTAATTACTCACAAGGGACCGTGATCACGAGAAAGAAAGTAGCTCAATGGTCCTACGTGTCCGTCCCTAAGTGCATCGCTGGTCAGCGTATTCCTGTCGTCATGATTGGTTGCAGTGAAGCTCAGCGCGGAGATTGTCTGCAGTACGATAAGGCAAAAGACTAGCGCACCCTTTTCACCAGACGGTGTCCCGATTTATCCATTTAAGTATGCTTCAAATGAGAGATTCGATACTCTTCAACGTTTTTCTGGTTACCAGGTTTCTGGTAGGAGGACTTGGTAGTGGCACTCGTGCACAATGTATGTTTAAGACAGCCGAATAAAGGCATAACAAACGGAAGGAGTCCCTGCGCCTGTATTCGCATGAATGGAGCGACAACGACGTAGCGACCAGTGGCGTAGCTATTTGTCGAGTGTGTGTGTGTGTGTGTGGGGGGGGGGGGGGGGTGCAAACAAAAATGATCGGGCCTCTCTCTATCTCTCTTTCTATACATATATATACGAGAGCAGAGGGGTTCCATATTTCTGAATCACGACCATATAAAGCTACCAGGCAGTGAAGCTAAGGAAAGCATTAGGGAAATGAGCTGTGGCTGAAATTGAAATGTAGAAAATAATAAAACAAAAGGAAACTGCACGAAATGATAACACGATACCGCTGGGAGCCACACCCACAAGCTCCGCATTACGCGCGCGTTGCACTATCAATTGTGCTACAACGACCGCTGTCAATTCATCCTCTAAATTAGGTATTTATGTTCACGAGATCTAGCCCTGGAAGTGTTAGCCAGCGCCACTCACAGCCAAGATAACTCTAACAACGCGCCCTTTATTTTCGCCAAATATAAACCAAGTGTCATGATTAGGTAGCTGAGGACATCGCTGAAACTAAGTAGGAACGTCTTATGACGCGAAAAATAAGGGGGGGATCACGCGCCATTGCATTGCTGTGAAGGTGGATGAAAGGGTCCCCGAAACGGTTCGGAAAACTTTTGTAGACGCGTTGGGTACAGCTACAGCAAAACATTCGCACCACAATTTGTGTGAAGCGTCTCATATTGAGAGATCTTCGGACGATTACAAGTTACCCTCAACCATGGTTTTTCTCCTCAACTTGCTCGCCGAGCGATCGGGGCTAAGCTCCGCCTTCACTGGCTCTACGTCATGATAGGACGTCATGTCGTCTACTTCCGGTTGTCTCGGAGCCAGCGCACGAAGCCTCTCTCCGCCAGCCGCATGGCAGTCGTTCCCAAGCGAGAGCTTCGAAGTAGCGTGCGTTGCGAGCCCTCTGCCGCAGCGCCGAGTGTGTCCGGTATTCCGGTAACCGCAGTCGAGCTGGGCATTTTATTGCGATAGCAATTATATGGACACTTCAACCGGATTTCTGCCGTCGGCGTCGCCGTCGCCGTGAGGTTCCCTATAGATAAAATCTTCGCATGCCCGAGCGGAAGCGTGCGGGGACGCGCGCTATCACGGAGAGCGAACGCGCTCATCTCCCACGCGCAAGCAAGGAAGCAGGAAGCCAGCGCCAGAGGGATCAGGGGGGGGGGGGGGGGGGCGCACTTCTACTCTGTCAACAACCGCGCTCGTCGTTTGTCCGCACCGTCTCTTATCCCCACACGGCTCTGACCTTTATGCGCCGTGCATTCGCCGCTCAGTTTCCGTTGAAGCGCTAGACCGCACGTACCTTCGCCCGTCTGGCGTATTTTTGCTGCCAGCGTTTTGACAGTCGTTGTCTGCAGTCATTCAGTGTGATCTATTCGTGTTTGTTTGTGCGCGCTCACACCACGCTTGTTCATTCAGTTAGTAATAGTCGGTCCACATTTTCCAACGCACGCTACACATGCAACGCTGCCCGGATCGGCAGTGCAGCGCTACAGGTGTGTCCCTTCGCACGCGCTGCCCACGGGAAGCGCTTCTCATCAACACCACCGTTTCACACGCGCCTTCTCGTGGTCATCGAGTCTCTCTTCATGTCGGTCTACTTACGCCGCAGCACACCTGCTTACTTAATCAGCTCATGTTTACTACAATTCATATTGCTACCAAAGCCGCTCACCTTACTTCGTATGACATTGCTGTGTTGCTATCGCATTCATTGCTTCGCCCTTAGGGCGAAACTGTGACATTTTTTGACGGATGGGTCAAAATGAAGGAGCTTCAGCGCAGACGTACGTGAGCGGCCTAATCGGTCTAAAACCCCTGAAACTTCGTAAAGTAGTGACACTCTCCTCCTCCGCCTACACTCATCCTCGTTTCTCCTCTCTTTCGTGCTCCCTTCTCGACCGTGGCGCCGCCTACATTGCTTTGCGTAGCAGCTAGACGACCTTTCGCAGAGTGCGGTGTGCTTTAAGCGTTCTAGCTCCGAGTAAATTCGTGTACAGCATAGGATTTCTATACGGAGGGTTGTATATATATATATATATATATATATATATATATATATATATATATTGTTACGGAGAGTTGTGCAGAAATGACTGGATGATGAAGGAGATGGATGATGGTGACCGCGCATTCAGGCCTAGAAGCACTTCGTCCTCCTCTTCTTTCCAACTGCTTCTTGTTTGCTCGTTACATTCCCCCACAAGCAGACGAAGCCCGTAGGGCGAGTTAGGAGGCAGCAGTAGGGTAAAAACATTTCAGGTGA